>NC_056729.1:1612715127-1612730127 GCF_019279795.1 Protopterus annectens | reverse complement strand
ACTGCTTGTTGTAACTATCATTCTAAGCCCTTTGGTTTAAGCACTTGGGCTTTAGACCAGTTGTTTTACATTAAGAAGGTTTGTGGTCTGCACTGTTGTGGCAGGACAGGTAGCTTACATCCTTCTAAGTTGGGAACTGCTGATTGAAGGCTCCAATGTCTGTTATTCTAAAAGTGCATTAGTTCTAGTTTAAGCACTTAGGCTTCAGGCCAGTTATTTTACAGTAAGAAGGTTCATGGTCTGCACTCTTGTGGGAGGAGAGGCTGGACTCTGCCCTTCTGAGCTGGGAATTTCTGGTTAAAGGCTTATAGTGCCTGCATATTTGAACTGTTTCTTACTGAAATTGGTGTGCCTTGTTTGCTGTAGCATAGACTAGATCCAGGCCTGCTGAATCTAGCTTTGTTTGCATAACTTGAGCACTAATCCAGGCCTTCTTAAAATTATTCAGTTGTATTTATTACTGCTTGGTAGTAACCTTATTAAAGTGTAGCTATCATTCTAAGCCTTTTGGTTTAAACACTTGGGCTTCGGACCAGTTGTTTTACTTTAAGAAGGTTTGTGGTCTGCACTGCTGTGGCAGGACAGGTAGCTTACATCCTTCTATGTTGGGAACTGCTGATTGAAGGCTCAGTGTCTGTTATTCTAAAAGTGTATTAGTTCTGGTTTAAGCACTTGGGCTTCAGGCCAGTTATTTTACATTAAGAAGGTTCGTGGTCTGCACTCTTGTGGGAGGAGAGGCTGGACTCTGCCCTTCTAAGCTGGGAATTTCTGGTTAAAGGCTTACAGTGCCTGCATATTTGAACTGTTTCTTACTGAAATTGGTGCGCCTTGTTTGCTGTACCATAGACTAGATCCAGGCCTGCTGAATCTAGCTTTGTTTGTATAACCTGAGCACTAATCCAGGTTTTCTTTTTTGGAGAAGGTTCCCCTGCACCCCAGTGGCAGGAGTGTGCAGTTAGAACTTGTCTGACTGAAGACTACAGGAACAGGGCTCAGTTTTGAGATTTTTTTTTTTACTTATTAATTGGGTAATTTATTTAAATGCCTTTTCTGATTGCCTGTAGTCATCTAAAGCTGTTTAAGTGTATTTTATACGGTTTGTAGTCATTTAAAACTGATTTAAGTGTATTTTTTACTGTTTTTGCCTTATCTTTAAAAAAAAAATCCTTGTTTCCCATCTTTCTAAGCTAGTATAGTCCAGTTTTCAGGCTAGTGCTGAATTCACGGCTGTATTACAATTTTCTGAGTTGCTCATACCTTACTTGGATAGAGGGAGGTTTCTCTGTTCACCTGTGAGAGAGGGAGCTTTGAGTAGCCATCTGTTCCTGGAGGAGTGGTTCCAGCCCAGATGTTAGTAGTTTATAGGCCATTTTGGGCTAATTTCTATCTCTTTCATGTCCCTGCTGTAAAAACTGCTTTTGCAGGGCTAAATTTATCCAGGCTCCACCAAGTCTCCTCTTCAGTTTTTCCCTTGAAAGTAGTCTAACTCTCAACCTAAGCACTTAAAAAGCATCCTACAGTCCAGCACTTGCTCAGACCTAATAGCAAGCATTAATATACCCCAACACTTGATTGCCCAGCAGGGCAAGGCTCATTATTCACCCCTCACCAACCAAGTGACTAAGCAGCTCACCCTACTATTCAGGCATGACCAAAGGGCAATTTCAGGTATACTCTCCAGTCCAGCTGGTGAACCTGGGTATACTGAGGCAATGTTACAACTGCCTCATGTACACAGACAACCCTCTCCTCCTACCACAAAACATTAACATATGTGAGAGATGCAATTATATAGATAAATTGGTGGCTATGCTCTCTCCACCCATGACTGGAACAGGCAGTCATGAGGAAAAGGTTAACACTTACACCACACCTCCAGCCTCACATACACATACTAAACCAGCACTGGCAAAAAGTACACATAAATACACAAAATCATACTTGGAGGCTCTAAATAAAAACCTGCAAAAGCATCACAGACCTCCATTGCAGACACCCAAAAAACCTGCACCTCCCGTCACAAACCAGACAACACATAAAACACAAAATCAGTCTGCCGCACAATCACAGCCCTTAAGGCAAAATAACATACCTAACACACTAGTAACAGGCAACTCTATAGTCAGGCACACTGACATCCCACTCACTAGGCTGGACAAGGAGAAGGTTATTGTTAGCTGCCTGTCGGGAGCCAGAATCCGTCACATAACACAAGCACTCAGGTCACTCCAGAACAAGTACAAATATGACTCTGTCATTGTTCATGTTGGTGTGAATGACCTGAGACGTACCTCCTTGGACTACATGAAAAGAGACATGGAAGAGCTCTCTGATCATGTAGCCCAGGCGGGTATGACCCTGACCCTGAGTAGCATCCTGCCCTCACCAAGAATGATACCGCAGTATAAAGAAAAAATGATCAATTTCAACAATTGGCTAAGCTTCTGGTGTCATTCAAAGGGGATCCAGTGTCTATCAGCCTGGCATGACATGCTCAACAAGCCTCATTGTTTCGCAAGAGACGGCTTGCACCTGTCACCCCTAGGCTTTCGAATACTGTCCAAGGCTCTTGCTGCATCCATAGCGCCTTTTTTAGGCAAGGCTCAAAAGTCAAACCCATTTCTGTAAACAGCACAAATAAAAAAATGAGGGTTATGCTACTCAACGCCAGGAGTTTAAATATCAGAATGCACATGCTCAAAATACTCCTCAGTATGGAAAACATCGACATCTGTACAGTTACTGAAACCTGGTTCAAGGCTCCACAGAGCACCCCAACACTACCGGGCTACAACTCATACCACACATTTCAGCCACAGAACATGGACCGAAACACAAAAGGAGGGGGTGTATCTATATTTATCAAGGATACCTACACCTCCATGTTAGTGGCGCAGCATGATACCTCCGAGATCATCCATGTGCAACTAACATCAGGCAAATCTGCAATGCAAATTGTGGCCTGCTACAGATCACCCTCCATGACCCAGGACCACCACTCCACCTTTCTGGAGACACTGGAAAGCATAAAGATCCTACAGAACACCCTGATATTGGGCGATTTCAATTACCCTATTGTTAGCTGGGAAAACTAGTCAAGTACAAACTCCCAGGTCCAGCGCTTCCTGGAATTTATCAACTCAAATGCCCTGGATCAGCTGGCAAACTCCCCTTCCAGAGGTGAAAACATATTGGACCTGGTCATCCCCAACATGGGCAAAAAGTGTTCCACACCGGAGATCAATCCGTCACTGGTTAGATCAGACCATAAACTAATCACTCTGAATGTCCACACCACACCCCCACCTCCAACCAAGGAAACCACAGTGAAAAACCTTTCTATAGCAAACTTCACCTTACTTAAGACAGAGGTGGTAAGTTTCACAGCCCCCACGCAAAAGGATAACAGTGTCTAAGATGCAGGAACCTTTACAAATGCACTCTATGAGCAGCTACAAGGATGCATGGATCATGCCATCCCTAGCAAAACCAAGACTCACTCCCCTGAGAGAAGGAAACCAGTCTGGTGGACCCCTGCCATAAACAAGCTATACAATAGAAGAAGGAAACTAGTTCAGAAAAAAGGCAAATCCCAAGAAGGAAAGATATCCCTGATCAGTATCAGTAAGAAACTAAGGTCCCTCATAAAATCCTCCAAGGCTAACTTTGAAAGAAAAATAGCCAAGGATTTGAAAGATAACCACAAAGCCTACTTTAGCTATGTCAAGAATCTAAGTGGCAACTCGCAGATATGTTCTGAGCTAGTGCAAAATAGCACAAAATATACTGAACCCACTGATATTTCCAACATCTTGACAGATAGATTCAGTGCAAACTTCACCCCCCTCTCACCCCCATAAGGGCCCACAACAATACCAGAAAAGTGTAGTGTCCTGGAAATCACAGACGCACAGGTGAAAACAGCCCTTTCAAAAGCCAAAAGCACAGCATCAATGGGGCCAGATGGTGTCCCAGGCTGCGTCTTGCACGAACTACAGAATGAACTAACCCCCCACCTAAACACACTGTTCAACCTCAGCCTCTCCACAGGCTACATGCCCATAGAATGGTGCACAGCAACGGTTATTCTGCTCCACAAAGGAGGGGCCACAACTGACCCTGGTAACTATCGCCCCATAAGCCTGACTAGCCTGGTCTGCAAGGCTATGGAGCGTATCATCATGGAACTCATTAACAAAGACATTGGGAACCTCCAAACACTTGACCTGACCCAGTTTGGCTTTGTTAAGGGCAGATCATGCCTACTAAACCTGGTTGACATCTTCGAGACAGTCACCAAGGAGATAGATGAGGGGAAGGTAGTTCACACAACCTACCTTGAACTTGCCAAGGCTTTTGACACCATTCCCCACTCAGGAATTATAGAAAAACTTACCAGCCTGAACATAAACACTTACATCATGAGATGGGTTGCCAACTGGCTTACAGACAGAACTCACACGGTAAGAATAGCGGGCTTGAGGTCCGACTCTAAACCATTCACAAGTGGTGTCCCACAAGGCTCGGTCCTGAGACCCCTACTGTTCGGCATATACTTCTCAGAAGTACAGGAAAGCACAGGAGGATTATGGCTAACCAAGTTCACCCTAATAATTGACTCTTCAGCTGACACGGACATTCTACAAAAGGGCCTTACTGAGAAGGACACCTGGTGTTAAAGTCATGGTCTCAAGCTAAATGCCAAAAAATGCATAGTCATCCTGTTTGGGAAAAGCAAAACACCCATGATTTACCACATAGGTGGCAGCCTCTTTAATACAGAAGAGGTAATAAGAGATCTGGGGACCCAGGTAGAGAGTAATCTCTCTTTTGACAATCATATTGCCAAAGTAGTTAGGAAATCCTTCTATGTTGCCCATCTAATTACTAAAGGGTTCACATCTAGAAATAAAGAGGTTATAGTGCCCCTCTACTTGTCACTCATCTGACCCATCATAGAGTACAATGCCCCATTTGGGATGTACCTCACAAGACACTTCCAACAGCTGGAAAGACTACAAACGTACCTCACCAAGAGGATTACTGGCCTCAAACATATGTCCTATGCAGCCTGACTGGAAAAACTCCAGATGTCCTTAGTCGCATATCGCTTACTCAGAGGTGATCTCTGCCTGACTTACAAAGCCATGTCCAACTCAGAATTGATGGACATGCTCCACCAAAAGAAATCCAAGCCACTGCAAGCCACTCGCTCTAGTGAGCTAAACCAAGCCACAACAATAAATAGAACATGCTGGAGGGATAGATTCCTGTCACAAAGACTCCTCATGCTTTGGAACAAAATTCCTAACTACATTAGGCAGAGCCCCTCACTAACACTCTTCAAGAGAAACCTTGACGAGTGGATGGGTAACAGAAAATATACCCCTGGGATCACTTCATTGGCTCTTCTTGACAGAGGCTCAGTTAATTAATCAATGGGGCGGCGAAAGGTGACGCACTCTGGCTAGGCTTATAAATGCCCTTGGGCAGATAGCCTAGTACCTACCTATGAACCTATGCATACATTCATTCACACATTGCTCTCACTCACCTGATTTCACACACACACACACACACACACACACACACACACACACACACACACACACACACACACACACACACACACACACACACACACATTTGCAAGTAAAGATTTCACAGTACAGGTATTGTGATTGAAGAATTAATCAGTTGTGCAATGGAATAAAAATAAAATGTACAGAAAAAAGTAATTGCATTTCATTTAATACAGAGAATCTAGCTAAGGTGCAAGTATAAGAACTTAGGTTAAGAGGCATAATATATCAAGGTGTAAGTTCTGAGGTCATTAGTTGGAGCAAAGTGGTAGGATACCGAAGAAATGTAGTTATGGTCTAGTATTACTGTTGTGGTGGTGAGTTTGGGATGATACAGTCAGAAGGGAGATGAGGGGGAGAGGGAAGTAGAGAGAGGAAATTAGTATAGTGTTATAGGGGAGCAGGAGAGGTAAGGGTAATATAAGTGGTAGAGAAGTGTAAAAAATAGCAGTTAGACTAGCTGGCATAATTGTGGGAAAATAAGAGGTAGTAAGGAAGGTGAGGGAGAGAGAGAGAGAATAGAAGAGGAGAGGGGTGGGGATGATTTTAAGTCGGATGATTGCAGTGACATTTCCAGGTTCTTTGGAGGTAATTTCTAAGAGCTGTCTTGAATTCATGCGCATGGGTGATATTTCTGAGGGGCATGGAAAGCTTATTCCATGCTAGTGCAGGATGATAGCTAAAGAGGTTTTGCCCTAGTGATTTTTTAGGTTTATAAATCTATAGAATACATTGGTCTGAGCTTCTGAGACAATGTGGTGGGTTGTAGAGGGAAACAAGTGAGGATAAGCTAGGGCAAGAGGATGGCTTGTTTAGGATAGTGTGGATGAAGAGAAGTTGGGTAAATAAGAGTTGGTTAGAAAATTCTAGCCAGTGGAGTGGTTGGAGAGTAAAGACAGTGGTGTGATTTTGGTGGCAGGTTAGCTGCAAATCTAGCTACTTTGTTATACGTGGTTTCGAGTTTGGATAGAAATAGGAGTAGTTTTGTATTTTTAGGGTTCAGTATGAGTTGTTTGTTAGTCAGCCAAGTTTGGATGACTGTGGGTAAGATGTATGGAGTTGATTGGTAAAAATGTTGAAGAGAAGGGGCCCTAAAATTGAGCCTTGTGGGACACCCATTTTTATGGGCAAAAAGGGAGATAGGGCAGAAAGTCATTTGACAGATTGCTGCCTGTTAAAGAGGTAGCTGTTGAACCAGGAGAAAGTTGTGGAGGAGAGGTTAAGCTGGGCAAGTTTGGAGAGTAGGATGGGGTGGGAAACTGTGCTGAAGGCTTTGGAGAGGTCTAAGAAGAGGCAGGAAACTAGTTTATTATTGTCTCTGGCTACAGAGATGGAATTGGTAAAGGAAATGAGAGCTGTAGTAGTGCTGTGGTGGGGGCAGAAACCATGCTGGGTTGGGGTGATGAGGTTTGATTGAGTGAGATAGGACATGATTTGTTTGTGGACACGGTGCTCCAGAATTTTGGAGAGGGGAGAGAGTATAGGAATAGGGAAATAGCTGAAGAGTTCAACTGAGTTTCTGCCTTTTTAAATTGGTATGGTATAGAATTTCTTCCAACGAGTTGGGACTGTGGATTCACATATAGAGCGGTTGATGAGGATGGAGACTGGGTAAGCTATGGACTTGGCAGCAGCCTTTAGGAAGATAGATGGCAGGTAAGATGTTTTCTTTTGTTAGTAAATTAAAGTGTTTGATATTAAATAACTCATAGGAGCTACTGTTAAGGTTTCATTTTTAATTGTACTGACTAGGTAAGCCCACTGGGCACACCTGTCTCTTTCAACAAGTGTCTCAGGAGCACTGTCTAGTTAACTGGCTTGCTCAGAGTCAACACAATAGAGGAAATAAGGGTGAAAGGAATCAAACACCATATGCTGAGCAGAAGTGGATTAAGTGTACCTTGGGCACTGGACTATTTTCAAACCATGGAACCCTCTCACACCCAACATATATAATACTTTTTATTTATTTTGGATGCTGCATTACTATACATGTTCATTTGTATTCCCTTTCCAGATTTTTTTAAATGTATACTTACATATCAGTTTTATATTTATTGTTTAATAAAGCAAAATATGTGTGTGTGTGTGTGTGTGTGTGTGTGTGTGTGTGTGTGTGTGTGTGTGTGTGTGTGTGTGTGTGTGTGTGTGTGTGTCTGTATGTGTGTGTGTGTGATTGTGCGTTTGTGTGCATCTTTGCCTTAAATTTGAGAAGTCTTGAACATTTTTCCAGCAAGAAGTTTAACAAAATTTACTACAGAAAAAAAACAAAATTGCCCATTTCAGAACACTTCAACCATTGCAGATCACTCAGACTTTGCTGTTATAGCCCTTACTCATCAATTACAGCCACTTGACTGTGTACATATTAAATGTTTGATGGATTAAAAATGGTCACAGTAAGGTATTACAATTTGCATTACACAAATGCTCACTTGTCCAGCAAAACCAGACTAACTGTTTAACTTTATAATGACAGCAGGGTCAGTCATTCCCATCCACAGGCAGCACCTATTACCAGTAAGTATAGACCCATTGTTGGGTGTATACATCTCAGATATCTGACTGTGGTACAAATAAAACATGACTATTACTAAAGCTAAAACCTTGCTCCAATGCCCTTGATAATCTACCCTCAGACTTCCTAAAAATTGTTGCAGACAGTATCTCTTACTCCGTAAGTATACTTATAAATAGATCCATCCTTAAGTCCCCAAAACCTGGAGAAAAACCTTTATTCTTCCTCTCCATAAAGGAGGCAATAATACAGACATCACTAACTTCCGACCAATTACAATTCTTTCTCCTGTCTCCAAAATCTTAGAAAAATGCATCAGTACTCAACTTACTTTCACCCTCACAGCATGGCTTCAGACTTGGACATAGTACTACAACTGCCCTTCTCTCCTTTATGGATACAGTAAATAGAGCCTGTAATGCTGTCAAAATTGTCTCCACCCTCTTCCTTGACCTACCCAAAGCCTTCAACACTGTCTCTCACCCTTTACATATCACCCAACTCTCTAAAATTGGTCTTTTCCTTCCTACACTAAACTGGTTATCTAGCTATTTAAATAAGAGACAACAAGCTGTCAGATGGCAAAACTTCATCTCCCCTTTCCTCAACACCCCCACTGGTGTTCCCCAAAGATCCATACTTGGACCAGTCCTATTTAGCATACGCATAAACAATTTCCACTCATCTCTATCTCAAAATTCTGTCATTCAGTATGTTGATGACTCTGCTATTGTCTACTCTGTCAACTCTGTCTCTGACCTACTTCTACAAACTCAAAAGGCATCCTTCTCCACTGAAGCCTGGATGCACAACAACCACCTAGCCCTGAACTCCAAAAAATCCAAAATCATGCTTTTCACTCCTAAGAGATCAACCCCCTTAAATGAAACCAAGTTCACTATCCTTTTTAACAATAAATCATTAATAGAAGTTGTTAGCCACACAAAACTACTTGGAGTCACTATCAATGAACACATGAAGTTTTACCTGAATATACAACAAAACATTCACAAAACACATCTTAAACTCAGAACCCTTTAAAGACATAACCACTTCCTAAGCTCATCTACAAGAATAACCCTAGCCACAACATGCCTACTACCCTCCCTAAACTATGATTCCCCTCCACTTACTAATATCCAAAGCTTCTCTAAATCCAAGCTTGAGACACACTACAACAAAATTGCCAAATCTGCAGCCAACTCTAAATACTACTCCCATGCTGCAGTGCTCTTAAATCTTTGAACTGGTTAGAACTACCAAACTACCTTTCCTACCTGCAACTAACTTCAGCTCACAAAATACTCTTCAAACCCCAAGACTGTCCTGCCCTAAAGTCTACATTCAACTACTACCACTCAAACAGGCCCCTTAGATCAGGGGACCGATAAACTCTTGCAGTTTCACAAACCTAAGCTCCTGCCTGGCCAGCTTCTTTACTCTTTCTCAGTAGCCACGAACTGGAATGCTCTACCTCTGTCCATTAGAATGACTCAAAATCCCACCTATTTCAAGAATTCCCTTCATAACCACCTTACCTCATGCTGGAAGTGCACCTGCACCTGCACCAACCCCCCTAGAATATGTTTGGCAACCTACTCCCTATCAATACTATACTGTGTTAGATATTACCACTGTAGGTGTGACTATAGACACATTAAGTGATGTAGACTGGTACTTTACAATTATTGTTCTGATTGGAATATACTTTTGCTCATTTTCAATCATAGGCTCTTCTCTACACTTGTATATATTTACACTTTGTAACTCTTTTGTAATTCTCCTTGTAATTTCTAGTTGTAACTCAATTTTATAATTCAATTTTGTAATTATATTTGTTAATTTATTTTACTGTGGAGCTTTTCTTCCTGGACCTTCACTGAAAATTGGTTCTGTTGGCCAAGTGTGCTTTCCTGGTAAACAAAATGCAAATAAGTAAAGTAATAAATAAATAAATAAACATGTATTTCAAGTTTGTTTCACACAAATGATCAGTAGCCACAATAAAGTACTATGGCTTATTTCATGCAAATGCTTATTCCTGCAATCCACACTGTTTAAAACTGAGAAAAAATAAAATGTGTAAGTTGCTTTCATCCACTGACAGCCTCCATCTCTATCCAGTAGTTATGACCACTTTGCTGTGTTCAGCTCATCTAATTGCCATAAAAAATAGTACCGGGGACTCATTAGTAATATTTACACATCACACTGAAGCTAACATGATCGGCCATCTATGTGTGACAAGTAGCAGTGCTAAATGAATATGCAAGACTCCAAGCTGCTCTACACATCGAGCAACACCTGCTCATGGCCAGAATATATGCTTGCAGCCATGATTAAGTGCAGCAGGGCTTATATAGACAATGTAAACACAGGACTGTAAACAAGTCTAAGCTCAGTAAGTGGTTATATATTAATGGCAACTTGGAATACATGAAAAGCAGGGGAAGCCAAACATATAACAGTCACTGTTCTGAACTGAATTAGGAACAGACCTAATCAGATGAAGGACAAATAGGTTCATAGGTAGGTACTAGGCTATCGGCCCGAGGACCTACATAAGCCTAGCCAACAAGGTTCCCTCGCTTACGTCACCCAAGAAAGTTATTTTCCTGTGCCACTGTCGAGCAGAGACACAGAAGTGATCCCGGGGTGTATTTCCTATTTCCCATCCACTTATCAAGATTTTTCTTGAAGAGTGCTAATGAAGAACTTTGCTTGACATAAATGGGTAGCCTGTTCCAGATTATGGGAAGTCTCTGGGACAGGAATCTATCCCTCTAGCATGTCCTGTTTATTGTGGTGACAAGTTTTAGGTCCCTAGAGCGGTCCCTAGAGCATGTAGCTCGGAGGGATTGGGATTTCTTTAGGTGTAGCATGCCCAACAGCTCTGGGTTTGACATAGCTTTATTTGTTAGGCAGAGATCACCTCGGAGTAGGCGATATGCTATGGAGTAAAGCTGGAGTTTTTTGAGATGGTCAGTGTAGAGCATCTGTTTCAGGCCAGTAATCCTCTTTGTGAGGTACTTCTGTGGCCTTTCCAGCTGCTGCAGATGTCTGGTACATTCTAAAAGGGGTGTTGTACTCTATAGTGGGTCTAATGAGTGCTGAGTAGAGGGGAACAATGATCTCTTTTTTCCTGGATGAGAACCCTTTCATGATGAGGTGTGCCACGTAGAAGGACTTCCTGACTACTGTGGCGATGTGACTATCAAAGGACAGACTACTGTCTACCTGGGTCCCAAAGTCTCTTATCACACATTCGGTGCTAAGTAGTCTGTTGTCTATGTAGTAGTTCATGGGTTCAGAGTTTTTACCAAAGGTCAGTGACATGGGGCCAGACCCAGGGTGAATTTCCGATTTCCCATCCATTGTTCGAGGTTAGTCTTAAATAGGGGGGTTAGGGATTGACTCTGCTTCACATGGACCACAGAGTCCAGAAATAATCATGGACAATCTGGGATACTTTTGAAAATGTTAGTACTATTAACTTGAAATGTAGGGAGAATAAGAGGGTGTGAATTAATATTCATTTTCAGAAGTCAAAAAAGTTACACCTCTAATTATTGTCATTATTTAGTTTAGTAAAATTTACCACCTTTTTCCAAAGGTCACACAGTTTTGCAAGGGATCAAGATGGACACAGCTAGAATTTGAGTCAAACTCAGACATCACTGAAAATCAAGGACAGAGAGGTATGATACCATTGGACAAGGAAACTTGATACAGTAGGACATTGCATTCACTGCAGGTAGTGGACAGGTAAGACATTCAGTAGGGTTATAGGTATATACTAGGCTAACAACCACCAGGGCCTTTATTAGCCTAGCCATGCAATCTAACCCAATCATGTCCCTATGCATCATGGGCATTTATTAGGAGGAGAAATATTAGTTAGGAAGTTTCTAGAGGTTATGGACAGTATGTTGGTTTGGAAATTACTATCTGCCTTAGTCTGTCAGTGACATGGGGGCCAGACACAGGGTGAATTTCCAATTTCCCATCCATTGGTCGAGGTTAGTCTTAAATAGGGTTAGGGATTGGCTCTGCTTCACATGGACCACAGAGCTGTCTCCTTTGAAATAAAAATCAATTTGGTAACCCCAGCAAATTCTGTAATCATTTGCTCTCTGTTCCAGAGCATGGGGACCCTCTAAGACACATATCTGTTTCACCAACATGCCTTATTTATATCAAAAGCAATATTTTAATATTTGGATCTAGTAGTTTTCATGCTGGTTATTTTGTGGATGTGCAAAACGCCCATCAGAGTTGGATCTCAGGATGCCTTGTATTCTATGCACATATCACCCCCAGTAACTTGTAGGAGACAAGGAGGCACTATAATGCATTTCTTGGCATTGAGTTTTAATCCTTGACTTTGGCACCAGCCATTTGTCTGTGTTAGACCCTCTTGTAAGATGTTTGTGTCATGGGGGGGAATCTATGATCTGCACACTTGGTCAGCCAAAGAGCCTTGACGTTATCCTTTACCTCCAAGAAAGTAAATGCCAAATAGAAGCAGTCCCAGCATAGTGCCCTTAGGTACCCTGCTAGTCACTGGTCTCTTAGTTGAAGTTGTATGACTGATCCTGACTTCCTAGGACTTGTGTGTGAGACAGCTGGCAATCCAGTTTGTTGTGTAGGGGTTTATGTCCAGTTCAGTGAGTTTGTCAATTATACCTGTGTAGGGTATTGCGCTGAATACCTTAGCCAGGTCCAGGGTGGTGGTATGCACCATTTCTCCCCTCATCCTTCTCAAATAAATCCATCATGTTTAGTAGATATGACATTCCTTTGACAAAGTCAATCTGGACTGGGTCCAATGTCTGAAGACTGCCTATATTTCTGTTGATCATTTCCGTAATTCATGCCATGGCTTTGCTTATTAGACTAGTCAGATTAATAGGTCTGCAGTTTGAACAGTACAAAGCCTGTTTTCAGGCTATGGTTGAAAAGTGACTCAAGTGGTCATGATAGGTCATGTTTCAAGCCATTTAGGACACATCACTGGATATTATCATGGCCCTTTAGGGCTTTGTTTTTGGCCTTAGTGAGCACTGCCAGGACCTGTTAATAGTTGGGGGGCTATACAAGTAGGTTTCTCATAGGGGGAGGCAGGGAGTAGTTGGGGGAAAAAGTTTGAGCAGAATTCGTCAGCCAGCAAATTCACCATGTCACTGTCAGTGAAGGTGGCACCAATGGCCATCAGTTCAGCCTTTGAAGTTTCAGAAATAGCTGTAGAAGCCCTTGTGGTTGTCTTAACCTGTCAGCTATCTTGACATTGTAATTGGTCTTGCTGGTTTTAATTAGGCCTCTTAGTTTCCTATTTAGTTTAATTAGAGAGCTCCTATCATTGTGGGAATTGCTCTTTCAGATTTTAGCCATTATTTTTTTTCTTTTGTTATATATCTGTTATATATCCTATTAAGGTTAGGATTCTATCAGTGTGTTTGCTTTCAGAGTTTCTTTGGGTTTATGTCTAGTAGCCACATAAGCCTCTACATGGGCATTTACATGGTTGTACAGGGTCTCTGTGAATAATTCTGCATAGGCTGCTGTGAATTTGGGGTTAGGAAGGGCATTGAATTTTGAAACATTATCACTCAGTATGATGTACTTAGCTTTGGAATAGTTCCTAATGATTACAGAATTTGCAGGGGTTACAAAATTGATTTTTATTTCAAAGGAGACAGCTCTGTGGTCTGACCTCATCTTTTGAGTTGAAAGTGTACTTCAGCTTGAATTACTGTAAACAATGAAATGAGAAACCTTTATTCTGACCCCTAAATTAAATCCATCCCTAATGTGGATTTAAACCCAGTACTGCTTGTGCTGTTATTCAGAACTTACTGCATTAGTACACTGAGGTTCTGACAAAGTTACTTACATGACAAGAGTATGTTCTGGATTCAGTACTGTCCAGAGTGTTGACTAAAGTGAACTTCCACCATTCTCATTTGCATGACTGTTGGCTAAATCTTTGCACTTCTGAAATATATATATTTTTTTTAGTTTTGCCTGTAATTCAGTGATGACAACCAACAACACCCTCGATGTGCAATGCCTAACCTTATGCAAAGGATGAAGGCAGAAATAAAATGAAAATTAAGTATTAAATCAATGTGATGATTTAGCAGCTTTGTGACCTTATATAAGTAAAATGTTGACAGTAAGGATTCCTACTTTCATAGGGATGTCAAAATATTTAGTTTTGAACCCTGAACTTATGGCATTATATAGAAAAATTGATATGTTTAGCAGTGTATGCCACCTGGAAACTTTTATTTCCATTGACATCATGATACATTCATAAGACTTATTGAGGAAGGGGCTGTACAGAGCTTAAACCAAAAGATACACAGGGAAGACAGAGTGCACGGATCAAACCATTGTAACCAAAAGTCCAAAAAATATCCAGCACAAGGGAAAGATGAAAATTCTTAGAAGTTTATTGTGGCAAACCCATAAAGTAAATATCCACAACAAGCAAACCGGTTTCTGCTAAAACGCAAGCCTTCTTCAGTGCATCAAAATGTGTTCATTAGAGCAAACCCTGAATTCTGCTTATATACCCAAATCAGCCAAAAGGCTTGATAACTTGATTAGAATAATTCATTAGTTATTCAGTTAATCCCAACTAAAAATTAATTTAACTCATTCAGGCCTGGTTTGAATAAGGCAAAGAAAAGAGAACTGTCACAGCAGAACAAAGCAAACTTTCAGTAGATCAGCTACATAACACATTTCCCAACCCAATCCTGGGTTGTGAAAGTACAAAACAAGAAAGGTGGCAGCTGGATGCATGTCTGACAATGGGAGGGGAATCGGGTTGAAAACTGAAGTAAAGGGCAATAGATGAATCATGGCAGCTAAGGGTAGGTCAACACCAAAGGC